>NC_140022.1:1057668-1105168 GCF_964263955.1 Coregonus lavaretus
ATGATCACCGCACTATCCATTCCACACTGTGCGCATTTTTCCTGGTGGACTGTAAACTTTCTGCTGATAATGCAGAGCAAGTGAAATACTTTATCATCTCTTGGTTTGTCTGAGGCTATAAGCCGTGGGTGTCAGCATTATTGGATCAATTCAAATGGTCAGAAACATTGGATAATTGAATTATTTAGTCATTGAATCATGATTTTACCTGTGGGGTCCATGACATCTGTTGTTGTTTGTGGTGGTTGTTGTGTGGATGGCTGCTGCATTCTGCCACTAACGTCTTTAGGGTCCTTGAATAAGAAACAGCCTAGTAGCTTATACAAAGTTGGTTATGGGATCGCCTACACAGCACAAATCCACAGGCGAATGGATGATCCACTCCTTCTCGTCTCTATAGTCTCCTGCAATCCTCTCCGCCTCTCTTTTACAGCATCCTTCCTTCCCAGCGCGCTCAGCCAGGTGAAGGTCTCCCCCAAACTAGGAATCCGTCACATCACCTGTCGCGCGGGACGGGCAGATGGAGATCAATAATAACTCCAAAGAAGAAGTATCGATTCACTTTAAAATAAGTCTCCAAGTTATCTCAGTAATGTTTACGTCACCCAACACCGTCTGACGGTTAGGTTAGTTAGAAGATTCTCTCTCTGACAACTTCGAGAACCCGACACCCTCTTCAACCGACGGTCTGTTACGAAAGATGCGCAGCAGCCACAGAACAAAGAAATATACAGCCTCTTTCTCACAATCGCCAGAGCCGTTGATGACGATGGCTTAGAGGTACCGTAAATCATTTATGGTTTTAATCAGTGCTGAATCGTTCGTGGAATATGGTACATTTCAGTTAATTATTTATTTGGCAGTGACACTGAAAGTGTCTGGTGTTTAATCACGAAGATGACGTTAGGCTATCATTACGGACCATCCACATTTGAGAAAGATCCAGAAACACTTCAACTTCTTTTACAGGTTACACATCTTTTTGATAGTCTTCGTCCTGTCGGGATGGTCGGTTCCTGTCCCTGACACTGAGACAGTGAAGTAAGTAGGCCAACTGTTTTAACCAAAGGAGGCCTGGAAATAACAGTAAGGTCAAATTTATGATCACTTTATGGGCTGTTGAAGTCTCATCAGCCGAACAACTGTAAACAAATATTGTCGATGTACCCTTGAGTAAGGCACTTAACCCTAATTGCTCTTGTAAGTCGCTCTGGATAACAGCCACTGCTAAATTACTAACATGTAAATGTTAAATATATCGATTTTACATAATGTTTTTTTAATGAATAGGAATAACAACAGATGAAAGATGTTTGGCCAAGGGATCCGTGGAATAGGCCTACGGTTAAAGTGTGGAATACAATACAATGTATGTTCTTAACCCTGGGCAGCATGGACCTGAGAGGCTCACAGCGATATTGGTATCCACAGTACTACACCAATTATCCATTTTTCAACATCCCCCCCCCCCCCAATATATATATATATATTTGTTTACATGTAATTTAAGGCAAATTGGGTAGAATTACAGGATATTAGCTTTAAATCTACAACAACAAAATATATATCTGCCTCATGACAAAATGTGTGGAATTGCAGGAAATGTGCTTGAAAACTACAACATTTTCTCTCAGATGCCAAGAGGCGATCTTTTTAAATGTTCTTTCCCCGGGCCCAAGACTTGGTTTGTCCAGCCATGCACTGCAGATGTCATAGTAAAACTCATTGTAAGCTTTTGTATGGCACTCGAGATGTGTTCTGATTATGATGGGGTCCCTGATGAATTTGCTATCACAAAACGGGACCCCGGACCCAAACAGTTTGAGAACCCCTGGTGTAGGCTACGGATGGACTGGGTTGTGTAATACCCATAGAGCCCCATTTACCACCCATCCACCACCCATAGAGCCCCATCCACCACCCATAGAGCCCCCCCCCACCACCCATAGATCCCCATCCACAACCCATAGAGCCCCATCCACCACCCATAGAGCCCCATTCACCACCCATAGAGCCCCATCCACCACCCATAGAGCCCCACACACCACCCATAGAGCCCCACCCACCACCCATAGAGCCCCACCCACCACCCATAGAGCCCCATCCACCACCCATAGAGCCCCATCCACCACCCATAGAGCCCCATCCACCACCCATAGAGCCCCACACACCACCCATAGAGCCCCATTCACCACCCATAGAGCCCCATTCACCACCCATAGAGCCCCACCCACCACCCATAGAGCCCCACCCACCACCCATAGAGCCCCATCCACCACCAATAGAGCCCCGCCACCACCCATAGATCCCCATCCACCACCCATAGAGCCCCATTCACCACCAATAGATCCCCAACCACCACCCATAAACCCATCCATCCATTTCACATAGAGAGAATATCCCAGTATACTGTAGGTAATCAGACATCAACTCGTTACAGTAACACAATAGGCCTACATTACATATTTTTTCTTCTTCTGGCTAAATATTTATTTGAATTAATAAACATGATGATCTCTATGACATAATTACATAGTCATTTCCAGTTTTTCAATTTCTATACAGACATTCGATAACTTTTTATTTAAACGAATGCACAGGAATTTAGATCATAAAACCCTGCTCAACAAGAGGTTCCTATGTAGAAGTCAGAGCGCTAGCTCTCGGCAAAGCAACCTAAAAAAAGATAGTATATTATACAATAAAGATAATAATAAATAATACATCAAATATATTGTACAATATAGAAAAAGCAAGAAAACATCGCCCCCTGCAGACCCCACCTAACCATACCACTCTAACCCATTCCCCATGGTGCAACAATAACATTTTAAAAATATGTCATACTCATAGTTTTCGTCACAGATGTCTATACTGATATGACACACATATCTATACTGATGTCACACAGATCTATACTGATATGTCACACATATCTATACTGATATGAAAAGTGACACATACAACTTAGAGTTTGTATTGAGTGATTCCTTACAGGGTTTATAATGTAATATCAGTATTTATTATCAAGAAACCAACATTACTGTAACTCCATATTGGATTATGCGTCCCAAATGGCACCCTATTCCCTATATACAGTGGGGGAAAAAAGTATTTAGTCAGCCACCAATTGTGCAAGTTCTCCCACTTAAAAAGATGAGAGAGGCCTGTAATTTCCATCATAGGTACACGTCAACTATGACAGACAAATTGAGAATTTTTTTTCTCCAGAAAATCACATTGTAGGATTTTTAATGAATTTATTTGCAAATTATGGTGGAAAATAAGTATTTGGTCACCTACAAACAAGCAATATTTCTGGCTCTCACAGACCTGTAACTTCTTCTTTAAGAGGCTCCTCTGTCCTCCACTCGTTACCTGTATTAATGGCACCTGTTTGAACTTGTTATCAGTATAAAAGACACCTGTCCACAACCTCAAACAGTCACACTCCAAACTCCACTATGGCCAAGACCAAAGAGCTGTCAAAGGACACCAGAAACAAAATTGTAGACCTGCACCAGGCTGGGAAGACTGAATCTGCAATAGGTAAGCAGCCTGGTTTGAAGAACTCAGCTGTGGGAGCAATTATTGTGGGAGCAATTATTAGGAAATGGAAGACATACAAGACCACTGATAATCTCCCTCGATCTGGGGCTCCACGCAAGATCTCACCCCGTGGGGTCAAAATGATCACAAGAACGGTGAGCAAAAATCCCAGAACCACACGGGGGGACCTAGTGAATGACCTGCAGAGAGCTGGGACCAAAGTAACAAAGCCTACCATCAGTAACACACTACGCCGCCAGGGACTCAAATCCTGCAGTGCCAGACGTGTCCCCCTGCTTAAGCCAGTACATGTCCAGGCCCATCTGAAGTTTGCTAGAGTGCATTTGGATGATCCAGAAGAGGATTGGGAGAATGTCATATGGTCAGATGAAACCAAAATATAACTTTTTGGTAAAAACTCAACTCGTCGTGTTTGGAGGACAAAGAATGCTGAGTTGCATCCAAAGAACACCATACCTACTGTGAAGCATGGGGGTGGAAACATCATGCTTTGGGGCTGTTTTTCTGCAAAGGGACCAGGACGACTGATCCGTGTAAAGGAAAGAATGAATGGGGCCATGTATCGTGAGATTTTGAGTGAAAACCTCCTTCCATCAGCAAGGGCATTGAAGATGAAACGTGTCTGGGTCTTTCAGCATGACAATGATCCCAAACACACCGCCCGGGCAACGAAGGAGTGGCTTCGTAAGAAGCATTTCAAGGTCCTGGAGTGGCCTAGCCAGTCTCCAGATCTCAAACCCATAGAAAATCTTTGGAGGGAGTTGAAAGTCTGTGTTGCCCAGCGACAGCCCCAAAACATCACTGCTCTAGAGGAGATCTGCATGGAGGAATGGGCCAAAATACCAGCAACAGTGTGTGAAAACCTTGTGAAGACTTACAGAAAACGTTTGACCTGTGTCATTGCCAACAAAGGGTATATAACACATAGTGGCACAGTTAGTACTCCTGAGTGGCGCAGTGGTCTAAGGCACTGCATCGCATCGCAGTGCTAACTGTGCCACTAGATCCTGGTTCGAATCCAGGCTCTGTCGCAGCCGGCCGCGACCGGGAGACTCATGGGCGGCGCACAATTGGCCCAGCGTCGTCCGGTGTAGGGGAGGGAATGGCCGGCAGGGATGTAGCTCAGTTGATAGAGCGTGGTGTTTGCAATGCCAGGGTTGTGGGTTCGATTCCCACGGGGGGCCAGTATAAAAAAATATGTATTCACTAACTGTAAGTCGCTCTGGATAAGAGCGTCTGCTAAATGACTAAAATGTAAATGTATATAACAAAGTATTGAGAAACTTTTGTTATTGACCAAATACTTATTTTCCACCATAATTTGCAAATAAATTCATAAAAAATCCTACAATGTGATTTTCGGAGAAAAAAAATCTCATTTTGTCTGTCATAGTTGACGTGTACCTATGATGAAAATTACAGGCCTCTCTCTTCTTTTTAAGTGTGAGAACTTGCACAATTGGTGGCTGACTAAATACTTTTTTTCCCCACTGTAGTACACTACTTTTGACCAGGGCACATAGAGCTCTGACCATAATTGGAACAGACCTTGTGGAGCATAATAATATACAGTACATAAACATAAAAGAAGTCATGCTAGTCATGCTAGTAATTTCTATCTGCCATAAAACTGATCTATATCTGAGAGACTTGTGATGGAGTGTGACGAGAGGGTACAGCGAGAGCTACTGTCACTGCACATGACAACCAGATAAAACCAGTTGATGAGTTCTCCCCTATCTATCTAAATAAATATTGTAAATGGGAGAGACTCCATTTACACATGCCTAAAGACAGCTAGACACACACACACACACACGCGCACGCGCACACGCACACACACACACACACACACTGCATTGATGACATCACATTCCTAAAACTCAGAAGATTCCACAGCAAAAGACAAACAAGTAAACAGAAACAGAGCAATTACAGTTCCATTATAGTTCCATTATGGTTCCATTATAGTTCCATTATAGTTCCATTATAGCAAATAAAATATTATAGTGACTGTATTTTGTTTTCTCAGCGTAGTGGCTGACTGTTAAAGCACTATTCAGTCTCTTTGGTGAATTACAATAAATGGAGCATTTCACCATGTGCCATATTAGCAGTAGCAAAAAAAGAATGATTCTTCACTGAGAAGAAACAGGTGCAGATATCTAAAACATCTATTAGCATGTTCATTTTGATAAACATAATAATATATCATAAATAATAAACTAAATAAACATTCCATAATTTACAACCCATTCCATTCAATCCAATGGCCAAGACTACTTCCTCCTCTCGGCCGGCCAATGATATCCTTCCTAGTCATGATATTCATAAAGGGCGCGTTCCTCTGCCCAGGTGTTGCTGACGCCTGCCAGATCTTACAACGCCTGGATAGGCATTTTAATTATCAGCTAATCACATCATGTTATAGCAATCTGTCAGTCGATGACACAGTCAATGATGTGGCACACAACCATTGGTTGATGCATGCAACGTCTTTGCAGGGGAACACGACCAAAGAGTTCCATATTCCCTACCCCTTGACCTCTGATCTATGACAGGCAGCAGGTGGAGGACTTGGGGGGCTGTTCCAGGATGCTCTCCCTGCGCAGGTCGTTGGGCAGCGCCCCCCCGACCCCCCAGAGGTTCAGCTCCCCGTAGATCCCCGTCTCGATCATCTCCTCCTGCCAGGGAATGGGGATGTTTCCCGAGGCGAACTCGTCAAAGAACTCCTTGTCGGGGTCGTCCAGGGTGACGCCCTTCACTGTTGAGAAAGCTCCGACGTCGTCCAGATCCTTGGCGTAGACTGTCTTGGAGTCGGGAACAAACGGAGGCACCAGGATCCCTATATGAGGAACACAACACCACTTAGAGAGAGTCATGTGACTGATCATGTGAAACTGGGCACATGTCAGTTATGTTGATTTCCAGTTTGAAATGAAGTTTTGCTGCTTTGTTTATTATGGGTTTCAATAAGATTTAATCAAAGGACGACAAATGTGTGTATATTGGGTAATGTGTGTATATCGGGTAATGTGTGTATATCGGGTAATGTGTGTATATATTGGGTAATGTGTGTATATTGGGTAATGTGTGTATATATCGGGTAATGTGTGTATATCGGGTAATGTGTGTATATTGGGTAATGTGGGTATATTGGGTAATGTGTGTGTATATTGGGTAATGTGTGTATATCGGGTAATGTGTGTATATATTGGGTAATGTGGGTATATTGGGTAATGTGTGTGTATATTGGGTAATGTGTGTATATCGGGTAATGTGTGTATATATTGGGTAATGTGTGTATATTGGGTAATGTGTGTGTATATTGGGTAATGTGTGTGTATATTGGGTAATGTGTGTGTATATTGGGTAATGTGGGTATATTGGGTAATGTGGGTATATTGGGTAATGTGGGTATATTGGGTAATGTGTGTATATTGGGTAATGTGTGTATATTGGGTAATGTGTGTATAGATGCAGCGGCGTCCGTTCCAAATGGCACCCTGTTCCCTATATAGTGCACTACTTTTGACCAGGGCGAACGGATAATAGGGTGGTATTTTGGACGCAGCCCCAGTGATGCAGGCCGTACCTTCGTTCAGTTTCATCCAGTTGAGTTCGCTGAAGAAGGGGTGCATTCGGAGCTCGTCGCAGGACCCGTTCTTGAAGCCCAGCCTCTGGTCCACCGTCTTGCACAGCAGCGCCTCGCAGATGGACTTGGCGTTCTCGCTGAACTTCTCCGGGTAGGTCACGGGGTCGTTCAGAATCCGCTTCTTCACTACCTTGTTCTCCACCTGAATGGATGACAGCCCATAGAGTTGGACAGAAGGCACATCTATCCAACCCTCTACGTGCCTCAATGTACCTCTTTGTGCCCTCTATCCAACTCTATGTGATATCCCTAGGTTAGGTTACACCTGACCAGCCCAACCCAGTACATCATTCATTAGCGTTGCCTCTGTCAAGCCTCTGGTTGCCTCCCAAATGGCACCCTATTCCCAAAAGTAACACACTCCATATGAAATAGGGTGCCATTTGGAACAGAGTTAGGCAGAGGTGAGCTGTGACTGAAGAAAGCAAGAGAAAGACAGAGAAAGAGAGAATGAGAGAGAGAGGGACAGAGAAGGAGAGAGAGAGAAGGATAGAGAGAGAGAGAGGAGAGAGACACAGAGAAGGAGGCACAGAGAAGGAGAGAGACACACACATAGAAGGAGCGAGAGAGAGAGAGAGAGAGAGAGAGAGAGAGAAGGAGAGAGACAGAAGGAGGGCGAGAGGGACAGAGAAGGAGAGCGAGAGAAAAGGAGAGAGAGAGAAGGAGCGAGACAGAACAAGAGAGAAAAGGAGGGAGAAGAAGAGGTGGAAGAGAGGAAGGAAGAGGTCACCTTCTCTCCTCGGGTTCTGAAAGGTCCCTTGGCAGCGATGAACTCATACAGCGTGACCCCAAGGGTAAAGTAGTCCACTGACCAGTCATACTCCTCCCCTTTCAGCAGCTCTGGGGCCATGAACCCTGACAGGAAGAGGTCAAAGGGTACAGTAGTGTCCTCTGTCTGCATCTCAAATGGCACCCTATTCCCCATATACAGTATATAGTAATCTACTTTTGACCCCTACTTTAATGTACAGTGCAGGGAAGTAAGGGAAGGTGTGATAGAGAGGGGAGGGGACAGGTAAGGACAGGTGTGATAGAGAGGGGAGGGGACAGGTAAGGACAGGTGTGATAGAGAGGGGAGGGGACAGGTAAGGACAGTGAGTTGTCAGGGACACTACAGTGAGTTGTCAGGGACACTGCAGTGAGTTGTCAGGGACACTGCAGTGAGTTGTCAGGGACAGTACAGTGAGTTGTCAGGGACACTACAGTGAGTTGTCAGGGACAGTACAGTGAGTTGTCAGGGACAGTACAGTGAGTTGTCAGGTACAGTGAGTTGTCAGGGACAGTACAGTGAGTTGTCAGGGACAGTACAGTGAGTTGTCAGGGACAGTGAGTTGTCAGGTACAGTACAGTGAGTTGTCAGGGACACTACAGTGAGTTGTCAGGGACACTACAGTGAGTTGTCAGGGACAGTACATTGAGTTGTCAGGGACAGGTGAGTTGTCAGGGACAGTACAGTGAGTTGTCAGGGACACTACAGTGAGTTGTCAGGGACACTACAGTGAGTTGTCAGGGACAGTACAGTGAGTTGTCAGGGACAGTACAGTGAGTTGTCAGGGACACTACAGTGAGTTGTCAGGGACAGTACAGTGAGTTGTCAGGGACACTACAGTGAGTTGTCAGGGACAGTACAGTGAGTTGTCAGGGACACTACAGTGAGTTGTCAGGGACAGTACAGTGAGTTGTCAGGGACAGTACAGTGAGTTGTCAGGGACAGTACAGTGAGTTGTCAGGGACAGTACAGTGAGTTGTCAGGGACAGTACAGTGAGTTGTCAGGGACACTACAGTGAGTTGTCAGGGACAGTACAGTGAGTTGTCAGGGACAGTACATTGAGTTGTACTGTACAGGTGAGTTGTCAGGGACAGTACAGTGAGTTGTCAGGGACAGTACAGTGAGTTGTCAGGGACAGTACAGTGAGTTGTCAGGGACAGTACAGTGAGTTGTCAGGGACAGTACATTGAGTTGTACTGTACAGGTGAGTTGTCAGGGACAGTACAGTGAGTTGTCAGGGACAGTACAGTGAGTTGTCAGGGACAGTACAGTGAGTTTTCAGGGACAGTACAGTGAGTTGTCAGGGACACTACAGTGAGTTGTCAGGGACAGTACAGTGAGTTGTCAGGGACAGTACAGTGAGTTGTCAGGGACACTACAGTGAGTTGTCAGGGACAGTACAGTGAGTTGTCAGGGACAGTACAGTGAGTTGTACTGTACAGGTGAGGCAAGGTAAGGTAAGGTGAGGTAAGGTAAGGTAAGGTAAGTGGTAGTGTACCTGGAGTCCCAGCGTAGCCTTTGATATTGTTCTGGTGGTCTGCCAGCTCCACGGCCAGACCAAGGTCAGAGATACGCACGTTACCTGAGACAGAGAGAGTAAACAATGTCAAACACAACTCGAACAAACGTCAGAGACATTGTTAGCAGCCCAGAGTACGTCAGTGTCGACGCATGTCCTGTGTTAGTGTTAAGAGTAAATGGATTTAAGTTGTGAAAGTGTATTGTAGGAAACTATGTACTGTGTTAGCCCGCTGTGTGTGCGTGTATGTGTGTTCACCTTCATTATCCAACAACACATTCTCAGGTTTGAGGTCTCTGTAGATGATTCTCTTCTGGTGGAGGTGCTCCATGCCCTGGATGATCTGAGCTGTGTAAAAACAGGCCCTCTGCTCATCAAACCCTGGGTTGTTCTCGTCCACATTGTAGATGTGATACCTGACCACAGATCAGATTGATGTTTACAAGAGGACATTCTTACCTCAGATCACACATTACATACACAAACCACATAGAAACACAACAAGAAACACAGCAGGAAACAAACAGTAGATAGTCAGACATAAATAGAACCCTCCCTCCCCACACCCACCCAATAGGAGCAAGCTATCTTACCTCAGGTCTCCTCCCTCCCCACACCCACCCAATAGGAGCAAGCTATCTTACCTCAGGTCTCCTCCCTCCCCACACCCACCCAATAGAAGCAAGCTATCTTACCTCAGGTCTCCTCCCTCCCCACACCCACCCAATAGGAGCAAGCTATCTTACCTCAGGTCTCTTCCCTCCCCACACTCACCCAATAGGAGCAAGCTATCTTACCTCAGGTCTCCTCCCTCCCCACACTCACCCAATAGGAGCAAGCTATCTTACCTCAGGTCTCCTCCCTCCCCACACCCACCCAATAGGAGCAAGCTATCTTACCTCAGGTCTCTTCCCTCCCCACACCCACCCAATAGGAGCAAGCTATCTTACCTCAGGTCTCTTCCCTCCCCACACTCACCCAATAGGAGCAAGCTATCTTACCTCAGGTCTCCTCCCTCCCCACACCCACCCAATAGGAGCAAGCTATCTTACCTCAGGTCTCCTCCCTCCCCACACCCACCCAATAGGAGCAAGCTATCTTACCTCAGGTCTCCTCCATTCATGATGGTCATGACCAGACAGAGCTCAGTCTTGGTCTGGAAGGCGTAGGCCAGCGACACGATGAACCTGCTGTGGACACGTGCCAGAATTCTCTTCTCCACCATCGCCCCCTAGTGGACCGGAGGGGAAACACTTTGTTTGCGTCCCAAATGGCACCCTTTTCCTTTCATAGAGCACTACTTTTGACCAGGGCTCATAGGGCTCTGGTCAAATGTATTGCACTATATAGAGAACCAGGTGCCATTTGCGCCAAAGCCTGTGTCTCTAAGGTCAGCACAGGACAGGCTGCAAGGTCCATCAGTTCATTCACATTCCACAAGACAACCAGACACTTATACGTAAGCATATGTGATAAACACGTACATACAAACACACAGGCCCAATACCCTTAGCAGGGAGGGATCTGCTCCATTTATAAACATGGTGGAGTTGGCACCTATTGAATAAGGAGCTCATTAATCACTCTAATGCTGCAGGAGGCTTATCACTTATATCATGGAAGCCAGACACACTACACAGCTCCTCTGGTTCCTGCGTTGGCACTTCATTGAGCGATTAATGTCACTTCATATATCAGCGAGTGGTTTGACAGTCCAATGTCAGTCCAGAGTCCACACTTTGTTTCCCAGGTAGACGTCAGTCTGTAAACCAGCTGCCACTGTGGCCTAGAGGACTAGTTGCACCCCTGGAGTATTTTAATGAAATACCACTTGTATTTTATGTCAACTCTGCCCTGCCCAATATATCTCAATGTCCCCTGTTCGTTCAGTTCCACTCCAGACAGACCCTTACACCTCACTGCCCAGAACGGACTACAGTCCAACACTTCCATTCATTTTACTGGAGACCACTGCACTACACTACACTACACACAGACACACACACACACTGCACTACACTACACACAGACACAGACACTACACACACACAGACACACACACAGTTTCACCACCACCACCACCACTGCCCAGACCACTCCTCTGTCTAGTCTATTTGGGCATAGAACATTGTTGTAAAACATCTACAGGAATGATCACGATCCTGCATGGCTGCTTTCTACATGACCCCCTATTCCCTATGAAGTGCACTACTTTTGACCAGGGCCCATAGGGATTTATAGGGAGGGGGGTGCTATTTGGGATACTGAGAGGAAGACATTTGGAAGGTGTGTTGTTGGGTAATAGTCCTGAATGAGGGTCTTATGTTGTGTAAAATCCCTGTGATAATCTGAAGAGCTGTGACATTCTGATGAAGGTCAAGGCTGAAGTGTGTGTGCTCTCCTATGTACTAGCATAAGTCTGTTCTGTAATCGGCCCTCCTCCACTAAGCATCGCTTATCCTGGACAGATGCTTTGGATAGGTTGTGTTACGAGTGGTGTTCATCATCCAAACACAAACTTGATTCATTAAACTGTGAACTCTCTTTTGCCAGTCACACACTTCTCTCTCTCTCTCTCTCTCTATTCCCTCTTTAAAATGACTTCCTCACAGCTCTCACACGGAACTCACGTAATAAAACCAACACCTAACAACACACGTCTCGCAACAACCCATCAACTGACCCGTAGTCATTTCCCTCCATGAACTACACTACCCATCAGGCACTCCTTCCTCTATTCCAATGGCAACCAATTTTCCCTCCATTGTTTTTATTTATTTTATTTTATTTAAACAATGTAATTAATTTTGGGGGGGTAGATCAGCTTTAATATTGCAGATTGATTGTAACTTCCATCAATGTAATTGTCTGCATCACTTCCAATCCCCCATATGTTTTTTTCTCTCGCAAATATATATATATATATATATATATATATATATACACATATACATACATACACATACATAAAGACATACATACATATAAATACATATACATACATATCGTTTTTAAAAATATATTTCACTTTATTACTTTCCAACCCAACCACCCCTTCCCTAATTGGAGTAAACTAGTGAACAACAACGCTTAGGCCTCTACTTCCAGTTTAGACATACTATATACATTTTATGGACACAGTCAATTTTACAATAATTCTATTTTGTTTGTTTTTACTCCTGAACTTCCTCTACCCTCAACCTCTCTGATCATTTTCATGATGTCCATCCGGTTTGATTCTATATGCCATATCTTTCTAACTGTGCTCTTTCACAAAATCTCTCAACCTATAACCTATATACTTATTATGGACACAGTATGCTTTACATTAGTTATCTTGTTGTTATTAGTTGTTGTTAGTTGTTATTAGTCCCATCCCTTCAACTCCATTCAACACCACCCATCTATCTCTTAACACCATCCATATTGGATTTCTACTTGCCATATATTTTTCAACTGTACCGTTTCACAAAAGTTCTGAACGTTCTATTCTCATTGTTTCTACAGATTGTAAATTGAAAATAAACATTTTTGCTAAAAGTATTATTATATTATTGATCGATTGACTATGACTTTTCAGATCACCCAGTAATGCTATCTGCAGGGTTAGCTCCAGGTAAATATTGCAATCCTTCAGCCATTCCTGGACCTGTGACCAAAAACAAGCTACAAATGGACAGTACCAAAACAAATTATCTAATGATTCTGTCTCTTCGCAGCAAAATCTGCAGAGCTGGGAAGATTGTATCCTCCATATAAATAACATTCTATTGGTATCAAGAATTTTGTATAATAATTAAACGTTTTGAATCTGGCGTCGTTTTGCGTATCAATTCATAAACACAATCCTTTGGTCCTTAAATGAAACTGGTATATTTTTTTAATATCACAATTTTCTTTAACCAATTATGTTCTTTAATGCAGGGCCGACAGACAAGTTCCTTACTTTTTCCCCCTTCCACTTTCCGCTTCCATTTATGCGGTAATGCTGCAATTATTTGGTTGTAATTTTGGGTAGAGCAGACATTTCCATATGTTTTTGTTAGCTGCATGTGCGACATAACTCCACCAGTCCTACCTATGATTGTCAACGTTCGTCGTGTAAAGGATTGAACCAAGGTGCAGCGTGGTATGCGTACATGTTTAATGAAGAAGTAAACACACGACAAAACAACAAAAGCGACGTAACGTGAAGTTCTAATGGGCTACACATAAACAAGCCAAACCAGAAACAAGATCCCACAACATAGGTAGGCAAAAATGGCTACCTAAGTATGATTCCCAATCAGAGACAACGATTGACAGCTGCCTCTGATTGGGAACCACACCTGGCCAACATAGAAATACACATTCTAGAAAATCACATAGAAAATTACACCCTGACCAAACCAACTAGAGATCTCTATGTCAGGGCGTGACAGTATTTCCTGACATGTTTCCTCCTGCTCGGTGTGCTCCCAGTGTAAGGCACCTAGACACCTGCCCAGAGGGAAATTACAACTCCTCCCTGTTTCACAACGGCCGTGGTCTCACCTATCGGTGGACACTATGATCTTGGTCGTTGTGGATCGGTTTTCTAAGGCCTGCCGTCTCATTCCTCTGCCCGGTCTCCCTACAGCCCTACAGACTGCTGAGGCCCTATTTACACACGTCTTCCGGCACTACGGGGTACCTGAGGATATAGTGTCTGATCGGGGTTCCCAGTTCACCTCAAGGGTCTGGAGGGCGTTCATGGAACGTCTGGGGATCTCGGTCAGCCTGACCTCAGGGTTTCACCCCGAGAGTAATGGGCAGGTGGAAAGAGTAAACCAGGAGGTGAGGAGGTTTCTGCGGTCCTATTGCCAGGACCGGCCGGGGGAGTGGTCGGTTTTCATCCCCTGGGTAGAGATGGCCCAAAACTCCCTCCGCCACTCCTCCACTAACCTTTCTCCATTTCAGTGTGTGTTAGGTTATCAGCCGGTTCTGGCACCATGGCATCAGAGCCAGATTGAGGCACCTGTGGTGGATGAATGGTTTCGGCGCTCGCAGGAGACCTGGAACGCTGCCCATGTATGCCTGCAGCGGGCCATCAGGCGACAAAAGGCGAGCGCTGACCGCCACCGCAGTGAGGCCCCGGTGTATGCACCGGGGGACCAGGTCTGGCTCTCGAACCGAAACCTGCCCCTTCGCCTGCCCTGCCAGAAGCTGGGTCGGCGGTTTGTGGGGCCATTTAAAGTCCTGAGGAGATTGAACGAGGTTTGTTATAGGTTACAGCTTCCTCCTGATTACTGTATTAACCCCTCATTCCATGTGTCTCTCCTCAGGCCGGTGGTAGCTGGTCCACTCCAGGAGTCTGAGGTACGGGAGGTTCCTCCACCCTCACTGGACATCGAGGGGGCACCGGCGTACTCGGTCCGTTCCATCCTGGATTCGAGGCGTCGGGTGGGGAGCCTGCAGTATCTCGTGGAGTGGGAGGGGTACGGTCCGGAGGAACAGTGCTGGGTCCCCAGGAGGGACATCCTCGATCCCTCCATGTTGAGGGATTTCCACCGTCGTCATCCGACTCGCCCTGCTCCACGTCCTCCTGGCCGTCCCCGATCTGGTGTCGGCGCACGGCTGGAGCCGCACGTCAAGGGGGGGGGTACTGTCACGAATTCAGCCGAGGCTGCTCCTCCTTGCTCGGGCAGGCTTCGGCGTTCGTCGTCACCGGAGTACTAGCTGCCACCGATCTATGTTTCTGTGTTCCACTTGTTTTGTCTTTATTGTACATACCTGGTTCCCATTATGTTCATGATTTGTTTCCTATTTAACCCTCTGGCTCCCACTGTGTTGTGTGCGTGTTTGTTCTATGTTTGGTGTTATCGACTGGTGAGCAGGTTTTGTCCTCCCTGCGTGGAGATTATGTTCATTTATTTTCACGAGTAAAGTACGTTGTCTACTAGCTCTGTGTCCTGCGCCTGACTCCGTCCTACCGCTACACACTGACACATAAGAAACAAGTCAAGACAACTAGCTTGATTGAGTCTCCGCCATGTAATTATATCTCACTAGGTCAGGATATTTAAGCCTCCATATATCTACTAGTTCTAATGTATCCATGACATTCATGATTTCCTTAAGAGCATGAGGGTGATAGTTTGTAGTGTGATTTCCTTTATGGTCCATTGAGCTATTTAAAACAGTATTATAATATTCTACCATAATGATAGAGTATTGTATTGCTTGCAGGGTTGATAATTTATTATATATGTTGTCAAAGAAGTGTGGATCATCATTATTTGGTCCGTAAAGGTTAATGAGCCATATCTGTTTATGGTCCAATAACATATTTAAAATCATCCATCTACCTTGCGGATCTGTTTGGACAATTTGCACATTCGGATCGAAATTACTGTTAATTAATATCATCACCCGTTTTGAGTTTCTTTGCCCATGGGAGAAGTATATTTCACCCCCTGTACCAATAAAAAAATACCATAGTGATTGAGTGTCCATATAGTGGTCCTCTGTAGCTCAGCTGGTAGTCCACGGCACTTGTAACGCTAAGGTAGTGGGTTCGATCCCCGTGACCACCCATACACAAAAAACGAATAATGTATGCACGCATGACTGTAAGTCGCTTTGGATAAAAGCGTCTGCTAAATGGCATATTATTATTAAATATAGCTGTACCATGATATTTGCATTGTACTAAGTAACACTCCAATTGTTCTCCACTATTCCCCCCGCTAAAGCCCCTCCCCATCCCAAGTTGGGTTGTCATCCCAGTGATCGGCATACCACCCCCGTCCCCCCGGATCCCTAGGCCCCCGAGGGGCCAGGACCCATCCTTCGAAAACAGCACACAGTGCCACCCACAAAACAGAAGCAGGTCAACCGCCAAAAGCATTTCCAATGCTATCACCTCAATATACATTTATATATAGCTATTGAAAATATATATCTATTCAAATATCTTGCATATCTTAATTTCAATCATTATCAATTAATATGCGTAATAATGTCGGCAGTTCATGCGAAGGATTGTTACCTATAACCCGGATTGCCATTGTATTACATTACATTTTTGTCAAGCAATTATTATTTTAGCAAACAATTATTGTGCTTCATCCTATATTCTCCCTAACATCCTTACCCCCTTGCAACAGATGTGGGATAAACACACACAAACACACACACGCTCATACTCTAACACACTCAACCCCTTTCCTCCACAATCAACCATAAGCTCAGATTCTCAACGGTTTGTCACGCTCTGGCTCCGGGACTCTGTATATTGAGCCAGGGTGTGTTCATTCATTGGGTGTATTTCTATGTTGGTATTTCTGTTGGGTTCATTTCTATGTTTGAGATAATGACTCCCAATCAGAGGCAACGAGTGTCAGCTGTGGGCTGGTTGTCTCTGATTGGGAGCCATATTTAATCTGTATGTTTTCCTTTGGGGGTTGTGGGTTTTTGTTCCTTGTCAGTCATTGTCTGAGGACGTTACGTATCGTTTATTGTTTTGTATTCGTGTGTGCACTTTACTATTAAAGTATGTTCGCTCAACACGCTGCGCCTTGGTCCTCTCTAACCAACGATCGTGACAGAAAAACCCACCATACAACGACCAAGCAGCGTGTTCAGGAGCCATCACTGGCAGATCTCCGTGGCAACCTCGAATGGATCAAGCAGCGTGATGAGGAGAGAGGATGGACGTGGGAGGAGATGATTGCGAGTCTGGCAAGAGGGAGAGAGGCCTTGGCCACGAGGAGGAGAGACCCCCAGGAAATTTTTAGGGGGGGGCTCACGACGTCGGGGCAGCAGGTGTACGGGTTAGAGTGGTGCAAAGCGTTGGCAGAGAAGGCCGCCAGGTTAGGGGGGCCACTGGGCACAGAGGAGAGGGAAAGTGTGGAGGCACGGCGAGAGGTACTGGGGTGTGTTACCAGTCCGGTCCGGCCCGTTCCTGATCCCTGCGTGGGGCCAGTGGTGTGTGTCCCCAGTACGGTCCGGCCTGTTCCTGCCATTCCCACCAAGTCAGTGGTGCGCGTCGTCAGCCCAGCCCGGCCTGTTCCTGCCATTCCCACCAAGTCAGTGGTGTGCGTCGACAGCCCTGCCCGGCCTGTTCCTGCTCCACGCACCAAGTCTACGGTGTGCGTCGACAGCCCTGCCCGGCCTGTTCCTGCTCCACGCACCAAGTCTACGGTGTGCGTCGACAGCCCTGCCCGGCCTGTTCCTGCTCCACGCACCAAGTCTACGGTGTGCGTCGACAGCCCTGCCCGGCCTGTCCCTGCTCCACGCACCAAGCCTACGGGGTGCGTCGTCAGCCCAGTCCGGCTCGTTCCTGCTCTCCGCACCAAGTCTACGGTGTGCGTCGACAGCCCTGCCCGGCCTGTCCCTGCTCCACGCACCAAGCCTACGGGGTGCGTCGTCAGCCCTGTCCGGCTTGTTCCTGCTCTCCGCACCAAGTCTACGGTGTGCGTCGACAGCCCTGCCCGGCCTGTCCCTGCTCCACGCACCAAGCCTACGGGGTGCGTTGTCAGCCCTGTCCGGCTCGTTCCTGCTCTCCGCACCAAGTCTGTGGTGCGCGTCGCCAGCCCATTCCGGTCCATTCCTGTTCCACGCACCAAGACAGGGGCGCGTGTCGTCAGTCCGGCTCCGGCCAGCGGGGCTAGACAGGACCAGGGGTATTTTGGGGGGTTGGAGAGGAGGTGGGGATCAAGGCCGGAGCCAGAAACACCGCCGAGGAGGTATGCCCACCCAGCCCTCCCTTGTTTAGCCCTTATTGAGGCGCGGTCGCAGTCCGCGCCTTTAGGGGGGGGTACTGTCACGCTCTGGCTCCGGGACTCTGTATATTGAGCCAGGGTGTGTTCATTCATTGGATGTATTTCTATGTTGGTATTTCTGTTGGGTTCATTTCTATGTTTGAGATAATGACTCCCAATCAGAGGCAACGAGTGTCAGCTGTGGGCTGGTTGTCTCTGATTGGGAGCCATATTTAATCTGTATGTTTTCCTTTGGGGGTTGTGGGTTTTTGTTCCTTGTCAGTCATTGTCTGAGGACGTTACGTATCGTTTATTGTTTTGTATTCGTGTGTGCACTTTACTATTAAAGTATGTTCGCTCAACACGCTGCGCCTTGGTCCTCTCTAACCAACGATCGTGACACGGTTGTTACATCCCAGAGCCCAACTCAAGAAAGGACCTGATTTACGAATGCATATACAGTTACAGCTGTTTGAGAAAGCATGCAAGATTGAACAAACATTTTAGATTTGATTAACCTATGTCAAGTCCTAGGTGATGGAGATCAGATCCACCCTCTTCTCCTGAGACACAAACACTCTGGTCCCTCGTTGTAACCATTTATCCCAAGCATCTCCGTGCAGTCAGACCTTTGATTATTTTGTGCCACTAGGGCCACAATAATATGCCCCATCTCTGATTGTCCGAGTGTGACCCCCTCCCCATGGGTTACTGCAGCCAGTGTTGCCAGCACTGCCACTACCTGGGTGGGCGTACCCCACCGGCTAGGTACAAGGTCGTCAAGGTTCTCATTAGCAGCTTTGAGAATTTCCTTGTATATTATGCTCTCCCATCAGGGGGCTCTGGCTTTGTAGGACCAACCCTGCCAGGCAGGTTCAGAATCTTGAGGGGGCGGTGCTGCTCTAGTAGGTCTCTGACCGCATTTATCTTTCTGTTTTGGCTGCATATAGGCAACTCACAGCAGGGCCATAAAACAGATGGGGACTTCTCTTTGGTGTATGGGTCGCTCAGGTGGGTGTCTAGGATATAGGGTTGGGGATCGTTCCATCATGATAGGACAATAAAAAAATAGATTAGATGTATACTATATTTTTAAATGTATATCCCTCATCTGCACAAAATTGAAAGCTCTCTCTCACAACCCCTGCTCACAGACACACGTTGGTTCTGGGATATGCAACCATTTCCTTTCTCACTCACTTAACGCCACACTTTTCCAAACACAAAAACGCACACCACACCTTCCATCACAATACATCCACACATACCCACATACTGTGCCTTCTATGTCTTCTGTTTGCTATGTTTTTATCTCCACTATGTTGATTGAGTACTTTTGTGTTCTAATTAGTTATATTTGAACATGTATTATTTCGCTTGTTATCCTTTCTTGTAATACCGTCTTATCCCTTTATAAAATACTATAAATACTATAAATGTGTTTTATTATTACAATCCCTACCATGGCTAGTATTGGGTGTTCCATTATTCGACTCCTCTAATAGAACCTTCAGAATAGCCATGGAGTAGTCTTTGTGTCGCGGAACATTTGGTTGTCAATATACAGTTTATCGACAACGAGAGCAACACGCTTCCCTTTTAATCTATTTTCCTTGAAGATTGGGTACAGAACTTTGCGCCGTTCTGCAATCTCCCTCGGAAACTGATCATTCATGCCTATTTTCGTGCCTTAAAGAAAGAACATTTTGGCAACGATTGGACGCTCATATCTCTGTCCTCTTTGTCCGAAACGGTGTACACGTTCGAGTTGGATTTTATCGACAGCATCGAGTGGGATTTGAAGCACTGTAAGAAAGAAGTCCCTCACAATTTTTTCGGTAACATCGCCTTCTTTTTCTTGGATACCCGTAAATACATTTTAGGAGTGAACTACAAACTGCACTACATAGTAGTAATACAGGTCTTCTGCCTCTCACCTCATATCCTTTCCTCTTCTTCAGCCTCTTCTTGTTGAGCTTCTTGCAGGCGTACAGTTTCCCCGTGGCCTTCATCGAGGTGGCGTGTACCTCCCCGAAGCCCCCCTTCCCCAGGACACGGAAGTCCATGAACCAGTCCTCTCCTGTGGGCTGCATCTCCAGCCACTTCCACTGGAGGAACCTCTTCAGGTACATGCTGTCCAGGTAGAACGTGTAGGGGACCTCCTTGAGGAAGTCCAGTACGCTGGCCAGAGTCTCGTTGAACAGATCGTCTCCGGCCTCCGCGTGCTTCTCCTTCACCTTGGTGATGCCGTTCTCCGGCAGGAAGGGGCAGAAGTGTTTGGCACTGGGCTCCATGTAGCGTGAGAGCATCTTGGAAGCCTTCTTGATGCGGTCCTGGTCCTCGGCCTGGTTGTACTCCTCCACGTCCTTCCACAGGCGGCAGGGGCCTTTGTAGTCGTTGTTGGCCTCCAGGAACTCCTGGAACAGACGCTTGCCGATGGGCTGCTCCACGCAGGCGGTCTGGAAGCCCAGGTCTAGAGTCTCCCTGAGGCCCTCACACACCGTGATGTGGGGTAGCTTCAGGCGGGCGTGGTACTTCTTGTCCCGGTTGGCGGCCGGGTTGGCCGTGCCGTCGAAGCTCCCGCGCGCCGAGATGTAGGCCGAGTTGGCCACCACCGTTGTCAGGCTGCCCATATCCATGGCGATGAAGGATGAAGGCAGAAACAAAGAGAGAAAATTTCAAAAGAGAGAGGAAGAGAAGAGAAGCACCGGGCTCCGCTGGGAAACAGATCAGAAGAGGGAGTGACAATGAGAAAGCCCCAGACAGCTCCTCTCGTCGTGGACACAGAGAGAAGAAGAGGGGGAGAGGAAAGGAGGAGGAGAACAGAAGGACAGGAGTAAACAGAAGGACAGACGGCCGGATGACCAAAAATGTTAACAGGAAATTAAAGGATTAGAGTTTCCCCCAGACTGTAGTGATTCAGTAGAGAGCAGAGGGGTGATCTGTCTGTCTGTCTGAACCCCTGGAGCGCAGGATGCAGAGAGAGAGAGAGAGAGAGAGAGAGAGACACACAGGGAGCAGTGATTCCCCTTACTGGGGCCGGAGCAGACCTGAGACAGAGGTTTAGCCTCCTGCCACACGCTCTCACATAACAGAGATCCGTCTGACTCGACACCTTTGTGTTCAGAGTTTATCCACTAACTCTATAATACCTTCCTTCCCCTGTGACTATGTTAACCCGTGAGGAGGACAAGAGGATGGGAAGGGAGAGAGAGAGAGGGAGGGAGAGAGAGCAAGAGAGGGAGGGAGAGAGAACGAGAGAGAGGAAGAGAGAGCGAGAGAGAGAGAGAGAGAGACAGACAGACAGGGAGAGAGACAGACAGACAGGGAGAGAGCGAGAGAAAGAGAGAGAGAGAGAGAGCGAGAGAGACACAGACAGACACAGACAGACAGACAGACAGACAGACAGACAGGCAGACAGACAGACAGACAGACAGACAGACAGACAGACAGACAGACAGACAGACAGAGAGAGAGAGAGAGAGAAAGACAGGGAGAGAGAGAAAGAGAGAAAGAGAGAGGGAGACAGAAAGGGAGAGAGAGAGAGAGAGACAGAAGAAAAGAGAGACAGTGGTAGCATTGATAAAAGTGCTAGGTGATCCAGGTCTATGGAATGTAGAGAATGAATGTAGAGCTAGTCCCATTCATACACAGAACGTCATCACAGCTGAAATGTTCCCACCGGTTTCTGACAATGTGTTCATGTCACCATTTCACAAGCAGTTCTCATGGAGAACCATTGACTAAAGTGTGGCCATTGTGGTTTCAATAAAAAAGCAGCATAATCATGATTTTAGAAGACATCCCATAATTCCATGGCAGCTCCCTGGACATATCATGCAGTTACAGAGTGGTAGAGTCTCACACGAAGGTCACACAGCCTACTTGGGTTCTGTTTGAGCAGCGGACCCAGGGGAAGTTGGGTGAGGTCTAGCTCACACCATGTTTGGCCCTGCCCCGTCCCCATCTGTCCCTATATCTGGACTGTTCTCTTATCACCACATATAAAAGTCTACTCCAAGGGTACACGGTCACATAGTGTATGTCACACCACAGAGAGAGGGGCGCTTGGAAACCAGCTGTACAGTAGTACAACGAGAGAGAGAGAGAGAGAGAGAGAGAGAGAGAGAGAGAGAGAGAGAGAGAGAGACAGAGAGAGAGGCGCTTGGAAACCAACTGTACAGTAATACGACTAGAAAGACAACAGTAGTACAGTATTAGAATACACTCTGAGAGAAACAGGCCCTCAGGCACAGAAACATCCCAAAAAGTGAAGGAACCAAGGAGAGAGAGAGAAGGACCGAGGAAATTAAAACAAGAGAAGTCCTACAGTTGGTTCCTCTCAGACACCAGGTGAGGAGTGAAGCCAGGTTGCCAGATTGTGGAGAGGTATCCTTCCTCCCTGTACAGCATCTCTCCAAATCTCCCACTGGTCTCTCTTGGTGTAGCTGGATCCTAGCCCACCAACATGGCAACCCTGAAGGAGAAGAGGACGTGTGGCCAGCGGTGTGAGGACTTCGGTCGCTTCGTGTGGAACTCAGACACTGGGACCATGTTCGGAAGAACACCTGAGAAATGGGGTATGTACTGCAGAGCGGGAAAGGTGTGTATCATGTGATTGTGTGGTGTGTGGTTGTGTGGTTGTGTGTGTGTGTCTGTGTTGGGAAATAAGCTGTTGTTGGTTTGTTGGAGTACATGCAATATTCACACTTTGTTGAAACACTCATCTAGACTGGCTACATGAGCTTAATGCACAAGAGACCCAAGTGTACAGAACTCCCACCTGACTTTGCTGTGTCCTTTGGATATCAGTGTGTGTAGTGTTATTTCAGTGTGTGTAGTGTTATTTCAGTGTGTGGACATTAGATTGAAGAGATAGCAGTTTGACTGGTAAGCTTGTTGGTTTGTGAGGGGAGACTTCTGCCTCTGACCTCTGGACGATCTCACATTGAGATAATCCACAGCTCTCCCCCATAGAGGGCACCTTGACCAACAGGCCACAGCAGTCATACAGACACATTGGACATTCAATTGGAAATACAGGTTTAAGTTACCAACTGCAACCGGACCACAGACAACCCAAGAGATGGCAGACTCCTTACCAACCCCTATAACCATCGTTGTTGAATGCAGCCAGGCAAGAGAAGTTGGCGAAAGCAGGAACAGACTGGTACAAACTGACTCTCTCTCTCTCTCTTTCCCTCCCTTTCACTCTCTCTCTCTCTGTCCCCCTCTCGCTCTCTGTCGCTCTCTCTCTCTCTCCCTCTGTCCCCCTCTCTCTCTCTATCTCTGTCCCCCTTCTCTCTCTCTCTCTATCTCTGTCCCCCTCTCTCTCTCTCTCTCTCTCTCTCTCTCTCTCTCTCTTTCTCTGTCTCTCTCTCTCTCCTCTCTTCTGTAGTGTACATCAGTTTGTACTATGTAGCATTCTATGTGATAATGACTGGCCTGTTCTCTCTGGCCATCTGGACTCTGATGTACACCCTGGACCCCTACACTCCAGACTACCAGGACCGCTTAACATCACCAGGTAACAGATGAAAAATAATGGCATCCTACTATTCCCTATATAGTGCACTACATTTCACCAGGGCCCATAGATTCAGCCCATTTGTAAAAATGGCCCTTCACTGTTTACTGCTCCCTGAAAAAGTCCATATTGTCCCTTACATCATTCAACCCTCCCCCTCTCTCTCCCTCCTCTCTCTCCCCCCTCCCTCTCTCTCTCCCCCCCCCACTCTCTCCCTCCTCCCTCACTCTCTCCCTCCTCCCTCTCCCCCCTCCCTCTCTCCCCCCTACTCTCTCCCCCCTCTCTCCCCCCTCCCTCTCTCCCCCCTACTCTCTCCCCCCTCCCTCTCCCCCCTCCCTCTCTCCCCCCCACTCTCTCCCCCCTCCCTCTCTCTCCCTCCTCTCTCTCTCTCTCCCTCCTCTCTCTCTCTCTCCCCCCTCTCTCTCTCTCTCTCCCCCCTCCCTCTCTCCCCCTCTCCCCCCTACTCTCTCCCTCTCCCCTCTCTCTCTCCCCCCCACTCTCCCCACCACCTCCCTCTCTCTCCACCTCCCCCTCCCTCCTCTCTCGCTTTCTCTGTAGTGTATGCAGTATGTGACCATATCTGGGATGGTGTTGGCTAACCTCTGCGTTGTGTGTGTGTGTGTGTGTAGGGGTGATGGTCTGGCCGCCTACATACATTGAGGAGGATGTAGTACTCAGCTACAACATGTCTGATAAAGCCAGCCAGAGGAAGATGTCCAACTGCCTCAGCAACTTCCTCAAACGTCAGTGTCCAAGATGAGACCCTATGTAGTGGACTACTTTTGGCCAGAGCTGAGGGTGCCATCACATTTCAGACTTTATCAGTCAATTACCTCAAACCAACCAACTACATGTGCTAGTCAATGCTTTGACTTCCCTGCATCACAAATAATTTAATCTCTCCATTTTCCCTCTCTCCTTCCCTCACTCTCCCCATCTATCACCCTCTCTCCTTCCCTCACTCTCCCATCTATCACCCTCTCTCCTTCCCTCCCTCTCCCTCCCCCATCTATCACCCTCGCTCCTTCCCTCCCTCTCCCCATCTATCACCCTCTCTCCTTCCCTCCCTCTCCCATCTATCACCCTCTTTCCTTCCCTCACTCTCCCCATCCATCACCCTCTCTCCTTCCCTCACTCTCCCCATCCATCACCCTCTCTCCTTCCCTCACTCTCCCCATCCATCACCCTCTCTCCTTCCCTCACTCTCCCCATCCATCACCCTCTCTCCTTCCCTCCCTCTCCCCCTCTCCTTCCCTCCCTCTCGGTCTGACTCCTCTCTCTCAGCCTACAATGACACGTCTCAACAGTCTAACTGTAACTGCACCCGGGGAGAGTACTTCAAACAGGAGAAGTTTGAGGCGCCACACCACACCAAGTACTCCTGCCGCTTCACCCAGAGCATGCTGGGACGCTGCTCCGGCCTGGACGACCCCATGTTCGGCTACAACGGCACCATGCCCTGCGTCATCATTAAGATGAACAGGGTGCGTTCACAATCACAAACCAGCTGGAAATATAACATTACCTTGTGTTATGTTATGCACATGACATTTACAACACGTGGGGATGTTATAACACGTGTTACTTAGTTATAACACATATTATAATACATTTATAACACGTTAGGAAATTGCGCTGATATACATTATGTTGTTTCTAACCCAGATCATCAACTTCCTGCCCAACAACGGGACTGGTATGGCTCCTCATCTGAACTGCACTATACTGGTGAGTATAAACCAAGATGGCTACTCAACACCAAAGCCATATATATACAGGTAAAAGTCAGTAAATTAGAATATTTTGAAAAACTTGATTTATTTCAGTAATTGCATTCAAAAGGTGTAACTTGTACATTATATTTATTCATTGCACACAGACTGATGCATTCAAATGTTTATTTCATTTAATTTTGATGATTTGAAGTGGCAACAAATGAAAATCCAAAATTCCGTGTGTCACAAAATTAGAATATTACTTAAGGTTAATACAAAAAAGGGATTTTTTAGAAATGTTGGCCAACTGAAAAGTATGAAAATGAAAAATATGAGCATGTACAATACTCAATACTTGGTTGGAGCTCCTTTTGCCTCAATTACTGCATTAATGCGGCGTGGCATGGAGTCGATGAGTTTCTGGCACTGCTCAGGTGTTATGAGAGCCCAGGTTGCTCTGATAGTGGCCTTCAACTCTTCTGCGTTGTTGGGTCTGGCATTCTGCATCTTCCTTTTCACAATACCCCACAGATTTTCTATGGGGCTAAGGTCAGGGGAGTTGGCTGGCCAATTTAGAACAGAAATACCATGGTCCGTAAACCAGGCACGGGTAGATTTTGCGCTGTGTGCAGGCGCCAAGTCCTGTTGGAACCTGAAATCTCCATCTCCATAGAGCAGGTCAGCAGCAGGAAGCATGAAGTGCTCTAAAACTTGCTGGTAGACGGCTGCGTTGACCCTGGATCTCAGGAAACAGAGTGGACCGACACCAGCAGATGACATGGCACCCCAAACCATCACTGATGGTGGAAACTTTACACTAGACTTCAGGCAACGTGGATCCTGTGCCTCTCCTGTCTTCCTCCAGACTCTGGGACCTCGATTTCCAAAGGAAATGCAAAATTTGCTTTCGTCAGAAAACATGACTTTAGACCACTCAGCAGCAGTCCAGCTCTTTTTTTCCTTAGCCCAGGTGAGACGCTTTTCGCGCTGTTTCTTGGTCAACAGTGGCTTGACACGAGGTATGCGGCAGTTGAAACCCATGTCTTTCAAGCGTCTCTTGGTGGTGGATCTTGAAGCCCTGACTCCAGCAGCTGTCCACTCCTTGTGAATCTCCCCCACATTTTTGAATGGGTTTTTTTTCACAATCTTGACTAGGGCGCGGTGATCCCTATCGCTTGTACACTTTTTCTGACCACAGTTTTTCCTTCCCTTTGCCTCTCTATTAATGTGTTTGGACACAGAGCTCTGAGAACAGCCAGCCTCTTCTGCAATAACCTTTTGTGTCTTTCCCTCCTTGTGCAATGTGTCGATGGTCGCCTTTTGGACAGCTGTCAAATCTGAAGTCTTCCCCATGTTTGTGTAGGCTTCAGAACTGGACTGAGAGACCATTTAAAGCCCTTTGCAGGTGTTTTGAGTTAATCAGCTGATTATTTTGTGGCACCAGGTGTCTTCAAAATGTAACCCTTACACAATATTCTAATTTTGTGACACACGGAATTTTGGATTTTCATTTGTTGCCACTTCAAATCATCAAAATTAAATGAAATAAACATTTGAATGCATCAGTCTGTGTGCAATGAATAAATATAATGTACAAGTTACACCTTTTGAATGCAATTACTGAAATAAATCAAGTTTTTCAAAATATTCTAATTTACTGACTTTTACCTGTATATATAAATACATCTGTGGCTCTGCTCAACATGGCTGCCCAGGAAGACAGTTTCACAGAACGTTCAATCTAGTCTGCCAACAGTATTTGATGGATGGTTGGTGTGTGTGCGCAGAGTGGCCATGCTAACATAGACATGATCGAGTACTTCCCCCCCAACGGAACCTTCGACCTATCCTACTTCCCATACTACGGCAAGCTGGCTCAGGTAACCACGACAACACTGTTTTCTTATATCTATGGAACTAATATCATTTTTTGGGAAACTCCAATGCATGGTGTATTCATTAGTCGAAATCTGTTGCAAAACGTTTTGCGATGTAATCCATTTATCGTTTACTAACGAATCTAACGGAAGCAAAAAGAGCAACACGGAACAAAACCCGGAAGGATCTACCTGCATCTGTCCAATACAAACTCTCATTTTCGTAGCAAAACATTTTCAGTTTGGAGTAAATGATTTCCGTTCCCAACAAAAATCAGACTAATGGATACACATCTTTGCCATGATTGTTAAAAACAGGCTTTGTAGCAGGTGGTCCCTATATCCAACTCTATGTATAAACATAATTGGTATGAACCATGAACCCCCCTCTTGGTCTCCCTCCACAGCCCACCTACGTTAACCCTCTCCGTCTCCCTCCACAGCCCACCTACGTTAACCCTCTCCGTCTCCCTCCACAGCCCACCTACGTTAACCCTCTAGTGGCTGTGAAGTTCCATCTGGTCAAAGAGAGAGAGGCTAAGATCCAGTGTCGTGTGGTGGCCCACAACATCGCCTATCAAGACTCCTACGAACCATACCAGGGGAAGGTGGTCTTCCTGCTGAAGGCTCTGAAATAATGTTACTAGCCAAGCCAATCTGGCAACCCAACCATCTAGGTCCTAACCATGGTTAGAGCCATAGAGTTGGATAGAGAGTTCCTCATCTTTGCTTTTGTGACAGCATGGGCAGTGCAGTTGAGGGCTTCCTCATTTTTTAAGTAGTCTGCGGGAAGAGCGCAATTAATATCTTCCCAATTTCTTCTTCCTCAACAAGTACTTCCTTAAACCATAGAAAGTCCCACCTGGTTTGAGCCGTCTATCCAAGTCTATGATCCCAACCATCTCTGTCCGAACAGTGGTTGTTTTGCTTCATTTTAGCAATCTCTTTTACAAAGCTTCTAGGAAGAGTACGTAATTTATGGGTATTGAGTGATGCTTGTATAACCAAGACATGCTGTATGCTTTGTTCACTCATTGTATCATAATGAAACCATCAATATTATTAAAATCCATAAAGACAATAACAATGTTCAAACATCCTCTATATTTTATTCTCTATAATTTCCAAACTCATTAGATAACAAAAAGAAAAAAGGTACGGTATTACGGAGTCGACATATTTGTTCAGTTTTACAAAAGTTCATTGGGGGTCTTTGTAGTGGACTCCCGTTTTGCCTTTTGACAAAATCCTGAAGAAGTCTTGAGCTTGTTTCAACCCTATGAATGGCTCCATCCTCCCAAAAAGTTATGTTCGTTGATCATACGCAGCTACTTCATTCCTCTGGGTGTCGTTCATTTAGAAACATTTTGGTACGTTTTGTCTCAACGGGCTGCCTGCCAGCCAGGCAGAGAACCCCTTCTGATTTATAACAACGTTCTCTTGAATCCAATTCTGAGGTCACCTTGCTTTGAGATGGGATGAGTGGCCTTGTCTCCTCTAGCGTCACACACAGGGACATTTGGCCTCTACTGTCTGTAGGTATTCACAGCAACACACAGGGACATTTGGCCTCTACTGTCTGTAGGTATTCACAGCAACACACAGGGACATTTGGCCTCTACTGTCTGTAGGTATTCACAGCAACACACAGGGACATTTGGCCTCTACTGTCTGTAGGTATTCACAGCAACACACAGGGACATTTGGCCTCTACTGTCTGTAGGTATTCACAGCAACACACAGGGACATTTGGCCTCTACTGTCTGTAGGTATTCACAGCAACACACAAGCACAGGGCCAAGTGACTGCCCAAAAACACACACTCACCAATCTTGAAAATAGCTGCCAGAAGGAAGTCACACACACACAAAATAAAAAAATATTACTACAAATAAGCAAAGTACAAAACACACACACACACACCCTCTCCCCTAGGAGATGTATAGGAAGTCATTTCCACTGTCATGTCAACGACTGACACCACTACTGTTCATAATGTTAAATACTGTAATACAGCGACACAAGGCAGATCTCAGAGGTTTCTGGAGGGAATCTTTCCGTGGCCGTATATCAGTTCACTCAAGAACCAAAAAAACAAGTATGGCAGGAGAAGGCTCCCATTTCCTGTAACGGGGAGGCGGGCTGAAGAGGAGCGCGTTGTGGAGATTACACTCTGATAGAAACACAGGTTCAGAAGCAGGAAAAAAAATAAGTTAATTCCCACAAAAGGCATTATACAGTCAGCGTCCTTGGCAGCAGAGACTACATTTCCCAGAAGGCCATTGCGTCGGTGCGCTCTGTGCATTCTGAAGGCAGCTGAGGAAGGAGAAGCAGGGGCAGGAGCCTCCTCGTAGATAGCTTGGTGGGGAGGAGGGAAGGCCTGAGATGGAGCCGGAGGGAGGGAGAGAGACTTGTTCATGGGATATGGGCTGCACGCATTCCAAATGGCACTAGTCCCAATACAGTGCACTACATTTGTGCCAATATGGCTCTGGTCAAAGGTAGTTCAGCATATAGGGAGTCATTTGGGACACACTTGGTTAAATCAGACTGGTCTGGTAGAGTTGGTTGAGTGAGAACGAAGAACTACTGATTTAATCATCGTCATCGTAGTCCTCTTCATCATCCTCTTCCTCATCTGCCATGTAGGACACAGGGGTGTGGCCTCGCGAGCCGCTGTAGTGTGACTCGTTGGAAATGGACGCCACTGTGCCATCGGCGCCACTGAATATACAGCAGGAAACAGAAGGAATTAGTTAGACCTTCCCGTTACATCACTACCTGTCCATGTAAATTTAAATTTAAAAGAGCTCAGAAAGAGCTCAGAGACCATAGAGTTGGATAGAGGGCACACTTGAAACAAAGCTTGTTTTAGCATGGGCAGCGCCTCTGAAGGCTTTCACCCTCCAGATAGGAGATGAGCTCTCAAGTACATCTCTATGGAAGAGACTCACCTTGTGTGATGGCGTCCTCCGTTTGTAGACGACGCTCCCGTGATGTAGACGTTGCTTATTGGGCCCGTGGCCATTTCTGGAGGGGGAGGGAACAGACACCATTTATATAGCCTCCTTTACACACTCCCAGCCCAAGTATATCAGGGTGCCATTTGGGCCGCAGTCCTACTGACCTGTAACATAGGGCTCCAGGGCTCTGGGCACCAGGGTGCGGGCTTCCTTCAGGTCCTCTGGGGAACAGCAGCCCACCTCCAGTCCACAAGACATCCCCATCCTCTTCAACACCTCTACGTCATCATGGATCTCAAACATGTTGTCAAAGTTAAACAGGTACTCAAACCTGTAGGGTGGAGAGTGGGAGGGAAGGAGAGGGATGGAGGGAGGAGAGGGATGGAGGGAGGAGTGGGATGGAGGGAGGAGTGGGATGGAGGGAGGAGTGGGATGGAGGGAGGAGTGGGATGGAGGGAGGAGAGGGTTGAGGGAGGAGAGGGTTGAGGGAGGAGAGGGATGGAGGGGAGGAGAGGGATGGAGGGGAGGAGAGGGATGGAGGGAGGAGAGGGATGGAGGAGGAGAGGGGTGGAGGGAGGAGTGGGATGGAGGGAGGAGAGGGTTGAGGGAGGAGAGGGTTGGAGGGGAGGAGAGGGATGGAGGGGAGGAGAGGGATGGAGGGGAGGAGAGGGATGGAGGGAGGAGAGGGATGGAGGAGGAGAGGGGTGGAGGGAGGAGTGGGATGGAGGGAGGAGAGGGTTGAGGGAGGAGAGGGTTGAGGGAGGAGAGGGATGGAGGGGAGGAGAGGGATGGAGGGGAGGAGAGGGATGGAGGGGAGGAGAGGGATGGAGGGAGGAGAGGGGTGGAGGGAGGAGAGGGTTGAGGGAGTAGAGGAGTTGGGGAGGCAGGTATGATTAGATGAGGTTTGGTGTTGTATTTGAAATCACTCCCATGATGCACTCACACCAAGGTGTCTCAAAGGGAGTTGGGATATGCAAATCTCTAGATATATTTCACCCATCCGTATAATACACCGGTGTGAAACAGGACAATGTAATGATCTGTGTATTACACCGTCTCTGGTCTCTTACTTGTCGTTAGAGATGCTGCAGTCGATGACGGTCCTCTTGGAGGTGTTGACGATGATGAAGGGGAGGTTGATGACAGAGTTTGGGGGCGGAGCCCTCCCCGCTTGCTGCTCCGCTGAACGGTTACGCTGCACCAGGCGCTTGAACGCTATTTGCTGCACCGAGACATTCACACAACGTTATGATACCGTTCAGTCAACGTCGTTGAAATGACATTCAGGCAACGTTGAAGCCACCAGCAAGACAGGGTGAGCTTCTTCTAAAACGTGTGTATGTTCCACCACAGTGAGTGGAGTGTTTACCTGTAGAATGAGCTCCTGAAGCTGAGACTGTTTCTGCTTGATCCTCTCTAGTCGTCTCTGTCTCTCCACCTGACCATCAGACAAATACATCAGGTTACAGGTGTCTCTGTGGGTCTGCTGTGGTGGGAAGGCCGATCCACCTGATCTCTTACCTCTAGGCTCTGACGCTCCTCTGCTGAGTTGGTGGGCAGGCCGATCCACTTGATCTCTTACCTCTAGGCTCTGACGCTCCTGTGCTGAGATGGTGGGCAGGCCGATCCACCTGATCTCTTACCTCTAGGCTCTGACACTCCTGTGCTGAGTTGGTGGGCAGGCCGATCCACTTGATCTCTTACCTCTAGGCTCTGACGCTCCTGTGCTGAGATGGTGGGCAGGCCGATCCACCTGATCTCTTACCTCTAGGCTCTGACACTCCTGTGCTGAGTTGGTGGGCAGGCCGATCCACTTGATCTCTTTCTTCTCTTTAGAGATGATGTTCATGGCCATGAGCACGTTGAGCGCATCGTACACACGCCGTCGGATGTTCTTCTGGTCGTAGGAATGCTGTGGATGGGAGAGAGAAAGGGTCTGTGTCTCAAATGGCACTGCCGTCGTTTCCCAAATGGCCTAATCCCTTCAGAGTGCACTACTTTTGCCTAGGGCCCATAGGGCCGCGCAGAATCTGTGCATCTTGAACTCTGATTGGGCTATTTGTTGTACGGATGAAACCCTGGTCTGATGGGTTTTTGATTGGCCGTGTGTCTCACCGAGTCGCCGGGCGAGAGGAGGGTGTCGTTGGCGCTGAACTCTGCCACGAGCTCGTCAGCCACCTCATTGTAGGTGGTCACGCCCTTTCTCTGCACCTTCTCACACACCTTCATGGAGAAATGCCTCAGCCCCTTCCCGTTCTTATCCCCCTTCTTACCAGTACCACGCTTCCTGGAACACAACCAACCACAGCAGGAATTAGAGAGAGAAGGAGCCAATCACAGCAGGATTTAGAGAGAGGAGAAGCCAATCACAGCAGGATTTAGAGAGAGGAGAAGCCAATCACAGCAGGATTTAGAGAGAGGAGAAGCCAATCACAGCAGGATTTAGAGAGAGGAGAAGCCAATCACAGCAGGATTTAGAGAGAGGAGAAGCCAATCACAGCAGGATTTAGAGAGAGGAGAAGCCAATCACAGCAGGAATTAGAGAGAGGAGAAGCCAATCACAGCAGGAATTAGAGAGAGGAGAAGCCAATCACAGCAGGATTTAGAGAGAGGAGAAGCCAATCACAGCAGGATTTAGAGAGAGGAGAAGCCAATCACAGAAGGATTTAGAGAGAGAAGGAGCCAATCACAGCATGAATTAGAGAGAGAAGGAGCCAATCACAGCAGGAATTAGAGAGAGAAGGAGCCAATCACAGCAGGAATTAGAGAGAGGAGCCAATCACAGCAGGAATGAGAGAGAAGACGCCAATCTGAGCAAATTAGGTTGCGCGACCCCATGTGGAGTCACCTGACATGAAAATGGGTCACGGGAGAGTTTTCATACCCCCCCCCCAAAAAACGACCTTCTTTGTATCTCAAAATCATTGTAAGGTGGTTAACCTTAAAATCTAAATAAAAATTACTTAAACCTAAAATATCAAATTCAACCAGAGTGCCCTTTTTTTTTTTATTTTTTATTTTTTCACCTTTATTTAACCAGGTAAACCAGTTGAGAACAGGTTCTCATTTACAACTGTGACCTGGCCAAGACAAAGCAAAGTAGTGCAACAAAAAACAACACAGAGTTACATATGGGGTAAAAAAATTAACATAAAGTCAGAGATACAACAGAAAATATATATACAGTGTGTGCAAATGTAGCAAGTTATGGAGGTAAGGCAATAAATAGGCTATAGTGCAGAATAATTACAATAGTATTAACACTGGAATGCTAGATGTGCAAGAGATTATGTGCAAATAGAGATAATGGGGTGCAAAAGAGCAAATTAAATAACAATATAGGGATGAGGTAGTTGGGTGGGCTAATTTCAGATGGGCTGTGTACTTAGAGGAAAGGGCAGCACTTGAACATGTGCTTAACAAGTCACATAAGTAGCATGGACTCACTGTGTGCGTTAATAGTGTTTAACATTATTTTTAAATGACTACCCCATCTCTGTACCCCACACATACAATTATCTGTAATGTCCCTCAGTCGAGCAGTGAATTTCAAACACAGATTCAACCACAATGACCAGGGAGGTTTTCCAATGGTTCGCAAAGAAGGGCACCTGTTGGTAGATGGGTTAAAAAAAAAAAAGGCAGACATTGAATATCCCTTTGAGCATGGTGAAGTTATTAATTACACTTTGGATGGTGTATCAATACACCCAGTCACTAAAAAGACACAGGCGTCTTTCCTAACTCAGTTGGTGGAAGAAGGAAACCGCTCAGGGATTTCACCATGAGGTCAATGGTGACTTTAAAACAGTTACAGAGTTTAATGGCTGTGATAAGAGAAGACTGAGGATGGATCAACAACATTGTATGGTGGTGGCTGCATCATGTTATGGGTATTCTTGTCATCGGCAAGGACTAGGGAGTTTTTTGGGATAAAAAGAAATGGAAGAGCTAAGCACAGGCAAAATCCTAGAGGAAAACCTGGTTCATTCTGCTTTCTAACAGACACAGGGAGATTAATTCACCTTTCAGCAGGACAATTACCTAAAACACTAGGCCAAATATACACTGGAGATGCTTATCAAGATGACATTGAATGTTCCTGAGTGGCCTAGTTACAGTTGACTTAAAGCTTGAAAATCTATGGCAAGGCTTGAAAATGGCTATCTAGCGATGATCAACAACCAATTTGACGGAGCTTGAAGATTTTTTTTAAGAATGGGCAAATATTGTACAATCCAGGTGTGCAACGGTCTTACAGACTTAACCAGAAAGACTCACAGCTGTAATCTCTGCCAAAGATTATTCTAACATGTATTGACTTGGGGTTGAATAATGATCTTATGAAGATGTGTTTTATTTTCCATAAAACTTTTTTTTATAAATAATGATTCCACTTTGACAGATTATTTGGGTAGATCGTTAACAAAAAAGAGACAAATAAATCAATTTTAATACCAATTTGTAACAACAAAATGTGGAAAAAGTCCAGGGGTGAATACTTTAAGGGACTGTATGTACTGACATCTCAATCTCTTAACGAGAGAGAGAGAACTTTCCCGAGAAGCCAGCCAGCCTCCCTGCTGAGAATTTACCTAAAGCTGACCCAAACGGCCAGGTGCCCTTAACCAGCATGAGTGTTTGTATACAATTGTGTGCGTCTTACCCGGTGGACCAGGGCGAGGCATCAGGGGGCTGGCTCTGTGGTCTGTACTGGGTACTGGGTGTGTGAGGGCTGCCCATCATCAACCCCCCTGACCCACTGGGCCTCTGAGGGGTACCCATCACCTGAGACAGAGGGAGGGACAGGTAACTATGCAGACATTACATAGGGAGGGACAGGTAACTACGCAGACATTACATAGGGAGGGACAGTTAACCATGCAGACATAACATAGGGAGGGACAGTTAACTATGCAGACATTACATAGGGAGGGACAGTTAACTACGCAGACATAACATAGGGAAGGGCAGGTAACTACGCAGACATTACATAGGGAGGGACAGGTAACTACGCAGACATTACATAGGGAGGGACAGTTAACTATGCAGACATTACATAGGGAGGGACAGTTAACTACGCAGACATTACATAGGGAGGGACAGGTAACTACGCAGACATTACATAGGGAGGGACAGTTAACTACGCAGACATAACATAGGGAAGGGCAGGTAACTACGCAGACATTACATAGGGAGGGACAGGTAACTACGCAGACATTACATAGGGAGGGACAGTTAACTACGCAGACATAACATAGGGAAGGGCAGGTAACTACGCAGACATTACATAGGGAGGGACAGGTAACTACGCAGACATTACATAGGGAGGGACAGTTAACTATGCAGACATTACATAGGGAGGGACAGTTAACTACGCAGACATTACATAGGGAGGGACAGGTAACTACGCAGACATTACATAGGGAGGGACAGTTAACTACGCAGACATTACATAGGGAGGGACAGTTAACTACGCAGACATTACATAGGGAGGGACAGTTAACTACGCAGACATTACATAGGGAGGGACAGTTAACTACGCAGACATTACATAGGGAGGGACAGTTAACTACGCAGACATTACATAGGGAGGGACAGTTAACTACGCAGACATTACATAGGGAGGGACAGTTAACCATGCAGACATAACAGAGGGAGGGACAGTTAACTATGCAGACATTACATAGGGAGGGACAGTTAACTACGCAGACATTACATAGGGAGGGACAGTTAACTATGCAGACATTACATAGGGAGGGACAGTTAACTATGCAGACATTACATAGGGAGGGACAGTTAACTACGCAGACATTACATAGGGAGGGACAGTTAACTACGCAGACATTACATTTAACAGCCATACATTAAATGTATGAGCTTCTTTCAAAGCCCTGAGGAGCGACCTCTAAAGCAGTTCATCTACACCCTACTAGAAGCTATGGAGGCTAGCCAGAGCAACACATCACGGCTAGGGGATTAGATATGTCTATAGAACTAGAACTCCTAGTGTTTCTATTGCCCTGCATCCCTCTCTAGCTGAACCCTGAGCTCTGGGGCTTGGCCTCATTAATAGGATGATAATGGTGATGAGGGAGCTCTTATAATCCCGCTGACTGAAGGGTTTGTGATCAGCTTATGCACACACACATGCACGCAGGTCACACACAGGCACGCAGGTCACACACAGGTAACGCAGGTCACACACAGGTAACGCAGGTCACACACAGGTAACGCAGGTCACACACAGGCACGCACAGGCACGCAGGTCACACACAGGCACACACAGGCACGCAGGTCACACACAGGCACGCAGGTCACACACAGGTACGCAGGTCACACACAGGCAAGCAGGTCACACACAGGCACGCAGGTCACACACAGGCACGCAGGTCACACACAGGCACGCAGGTCACACACAGGCACGCAGGTCACACACAGGCACGCAGGTCACACACAGGCACGCAGGTCACACACAGGCACGCAGGTCACACACAGGCACGCAGGTCACACACAGGCACGCAGGTCACACACAGGCACGCACAGGCACGCAGGTCACACACAGGCACACACAGGCACGCAGGTCACACACAGGCACGCAGGTCACACACAGGTACGCAGGTCACACACATGCACGCAGGTCACACACATGCACGCAGGTCACACACATGCACGCAGGCCACACACAGGCACGCAGGCCACACACAGGCACGCAGGTCACACACATGCACGCAGGTCACACACATGCACGCAGGTCACACACAGGCACGCAGGTCACACACAGGCACGCAGGTCACACACAGGCACGCAGGTCACACACAGGCACGCAGGTCACACACAGGCACGCAGGTCACACACAGGCACGCAGGTCACACACAGGTCACCCTGCCTTGCTCAAAGTTAATATGAAGGCTTTATCGCCATGGAGACATGGGAAGCCCAGTGCTTCACTAGTAGTAGCAGAGGAGGAGAGGACAGGGGCCCTCAGACAGGAGGAGGAGACGACAGGGGCCCTCAGACAGGAGGAGGAGACGACAGGGGCCCTCAGACAGGAGGAGGAGACGACAGGGGCCCTCAGACAGGAGGAGGAGACGACAGGGGCCCTCAGACAGGAGGAGGAGGAGAGGACAGGGGCCCTCAGACAGGAGGAGGAGGAGAGGACAGGGGCCCTCAGACAGGAGGAGGAGGAGAGGACAGGGGCCCTCAGACAGGAGGAGGAGGAGAGGACAGGGGCCTTCAGACAGGAGGAGGAGGAGAGGACAGGGGCCCTCAGACAGGAGGAGGAGGAGAGGACAGGGGCCCTCAGACAGGAGGAGGAGGAGAGGACAGGGGCCCTCAGACAGGAGGAGGAGGAGAGGACAGGGGCCCTCAGACAGGAGGAGGAGGAGAGGACAGGGGCCCTCAGACAGGAGGAGGAGGAGAGGACAGGAGTTCTTAGAAATGAGGCTGCTACTAGTGTTAGTGTTGTGTCTCACCATGTGTGGGGCGATGTTGACGTTGGAGAGCCCCAAGGTTTTGGGAAGCAGTTGTTTCCCCACAGAGAGGGACTGAGGGTGGACTGTCACCAGGGACAGGACACCTGGAGGGACAGGAACAACACTGTTAGAACACCAAGGCGCGTCCCAAATGGCACCCTATTCCCTATATAGCGCACTACTTTTGAATAGGGTGCCATTTGGGATGCAGCCTCGCTGTTGTTATGGGGGAGGGGAGGGAAGACTGTTAGAACAACACCAAGGGTGAATCTCTTGTCTTTCCCAGCCTCCTCTGGCAAAACACATTGGAGGATCTGAGGTTCGGACCTTCTCCAACCTGCTTTGAGATGGAGCAGGGGAGAGAGAGGATCCCAGGGATCAAGGAAACACTATTGAGATTAGGGTTGTCACGATACCAGTATCACGATACTACACCAGATTTCCCATGGCAAAAAAAGAAAACAGGATTTAGACTAAACTCTATGGTCCTATAAAAACCTACTGTATGGCAATTGTGGGTGCTATAGCTGGCCAAATAAACAAATGTGACTCAAGGTGACAACATAAGGACCGTTTTCCTCACGAAATTCAATCTGCTTCATGTTTTGTTTCCTTGCCACAGAAATATCACGATACTGGTTTCGTGACAATCCTAATTGAGATTCACCCCAAGCTCCCTGGAATCACTTATGACATGATTGGCCACAGAGAGAACATCTCAACAGGAGGCAACACTGCCCTCCTCTGTTAGGCGAGAGTCACAGTCTACCATCAACTCTCATTCTGCAGGAGTAGCTCTAGTACTGCCATCCTTGGCCAAGTCTTACTCCTCCATGCTCCTCAACGCCAGTGTTCACCAGTGTGCAGCTCACCTATATTAAAATAATTAGGAGAAACCCTGAGTGCTGTAGCTACCTACCTTTGCTGGGACTGAGGTTCTGGTTGTAGAAAACCTTCATCTCTCCGTTGGCACCGATCCCAGCCGCCTGGAGACGACAATGTTCTGTTATGGCCACCCCACCACACTGTCGCCATGGAAACACCAGTAGCTACAAACTTCTCTAGATTCTCTTCTCACTAGTCGGCTTTATACTAGTCTGGAGCTAGGAGGTGCTGCTGGACTGAGGTCAATGGATTACTACGTTTGTTTACTGTGAGAGTGTCGCTCCGTTTCCATGGCAACCTTTGAGTGTGAGCAATTGAGCATCAAATCGGTGTACACTTTAGAGTTTGAGGACCTCCGCAACCATCTTAAACACTGTGTGTGTGGGTGGGTGTACACTGGAAGGAGATGGTCAAGTGACGATTAAAGTGGTTTGTCGGTTGATTATTGTATAACAGCAAGCAACTAAAATCAGTAAGTACCAACAACCACTTGTTATGGTGAAATCCACCAATGCTAAATCAGGAAGTTGATATGGTCTTCAAAGTAACTTAGCCTGTACCACTCAAACCACAAAAGGAAGTCCATTAATCTAGTGATGTGTCAGTTCTTCCCTGAAGCAATGACCTAAAACTGGATCTAGTTGGTTGAGAAAAAAATCAAATAAAAAGAGGGTTCCACTATAGAATTAGTACTAATTCTAATTGTATGGCTTGCACACTAACACTGGCCCAGAACTCACATCCTTTGCCATGATATCAGCTCCTATGGGTGGGAGATAGAGTCTTCTGGAAGGTTTCTTTGGGATGTTCAGCAATGGCTTCCCTACAGCAAAATATGGAAAGGGGAAAAACGCCTTCAGATAAGTGTTATAAAACTGTAGGATTGTAGAAGAAATGCAGAGTAGACATTCATTGTAGATTGGCTAAACATTCTGTTGAACTTGATTTAACAAGGTTGGAGTAGGCTGGCCACCTATATCCCTGAGGGATTCAAACCACAACACTCCACTAAGCCGCATGGAAGCTTTGGAAACAACGTGGTTACAACATAAGTCGGGCTCCACACTCAGTTATTGCCAAATTTGGGGCACTGAGAACAGAACATAGGCCTAACCGCGTAAATACGACATAAGGTTCCCATAGCCAGACAGGGGAAGCTCAACAACAGTTACTTGGATCCAGAAGCTGACAACGTATTACTCAACATACACAAACACACTACACATTTGGTTGAAACTAAACTACCTAGCTAACAAGTTCGATGGCACCAAAATGATTGCGCTCTCAGCGTGTTTCATTCGTGGTTTTATCATATTTAAAACACATTTTCATCGCTTGAAATAACAATTGTCCAGCTACTTTTTTTCGATCAGAACTGTTCCCAATCATACATGTTTTGCAGCTTGGGCTAGATATATTTATCTAGAAAGTTAGGTGTACCACCATTGTGCATGTTTAAAACGCGAATATTAGTTACCATCAACTAGTTACTACGACCCTTCTCACTCGTTATTCTTGATCCGCAACTCCCAGTTGCTGCAGCCAAATTAGGAGAGGAAGAGGTCGTCGAAATCAACCTCCAAACAGGGAACTAGCTAAAACTAAACGTTAGCGAAGCAAACATAATAAACTAGAAAGTTAGCCCAAACGCTTCAGAATCCAAGATCACCAGATCAGATGTTTTCAAATTAGCTAGTTACCTGCATCTTTACAAAGACAGACAGTAATCGAACGAATGACTTGTAGCAATTTCAGACAAGATGGTTGCTTTGCAAGTTTGACAGATGGCTAGCTAGCATGTTGTTTGCCCTAAAGTTAGCACGCAACATGCTAGTTCGTTCTCCCTATCGACACTAGTTATTTATTAGCTAACGTTAGCTCATTGCAACGATGGGAGTTTGGTTTGAATTAATAGCCAGTCAGCTAACGTTAAGGTAATAGTTTGCTAAACCCGCTTTTGGGTTAGACATTAATTAGTTAGTAACTAACTTAACGTCAATGTGGACAATAGTGTTTTATTTACGGTAGAGTGCACTCACTAGCGAACGTTACCTACCTGTTAGCTAGAAGCCGAGTCAGCCATTTTTGTAGCCAGCTAGCTAAAAATTAAGCTAATATACTTTACATTTCGTACAGCTGTCTAGCTAAGTTAACTACCTTACCTATGGGTAGAAATGTGATAGAATGACATGCCACAATGCAAACTTATTTCGATTTTGCTTAGCTAGGCGGCTTCGAATGGTCTCTGCTTATGTTCGATAGCGTTAGGTGCAACAGTCATACATTTGATTGACAGTGACGTTAGCTAACTAAGCTAGTTAGCTACTTCTACCCTACTAAAACTGAAACCCAGCGAAATAAACGTACTTGCTCAGCGTACAAATGTAACTATATCTCCTACTTCATAAATACATCAATGAAGTGGGAAGAATTAAAGTCACTTTTCTGATTAATCGCCGAGTCAGAGGTAAGCGTTTGTCCCAAACTCCGACTGAGATGTCCGGCTGCTGAGCTTCCAGAGTTGTGCGACAGACTGTACACTCCAAACTGAGCTTGGCGGTGTCTGAAATGTGAAAGAAACTATTGGATACGCACAAAGTAAACGTCATCACGCGGGAAGCATAGACCACACCTCCAGAACGATATCAAAACATTTCATTGGACGAGACAGACAATATTCAACTATAACATTATCAAAACAGGACATCTCCCTAACCAATAAACCAATATTTTAATAAATAGGTGCATATTCCAATATTTTGAAATTACATGATGTACAACATTTTGTATTTTGTTGAATATTGAACAAACTCCAACCTAACACAACATCATGTAAAATGGGGATTTCTTGTGCTTGGAATGACCCCCTTATTTCCATTGTAACGTTTATAAATAATCTAACTATGACTGGCCTGATAAATGCAATGCTATATCTTTATTTCTCCGTTGCATGATTTATTAGGAGGAAGTCTTCTAGTTCTAGTCTTTTCTTCCAGTCAGGCTACAGTACAGTATACCGTACAAACAGAAGCAAATCATTGAGCCGTTATCATATAAAACAGTCATTGGAACATAAGAAAAATAAACATTTTACAGCATTAGATGCCATAGGAGTGCAATAATGCGTACATAATGTAAAGCCCTGATATAAACAACCCATACATACCGTTTCTATACGTCCGCGTTTGGTTAGAATACTGACACTTTACAGTATCAGCTTAACATTCAAATGGAATAAATGGAAAGTTGAACAGTTAACCTCGGCCTGTGTCTTTCTCCCAGGTTTCATCCAGATGAAACTGATCCATATGCAGCCACAGACTAATTAATATTCCCTTGAAGGGAATATGTCATCACCGTCAATGTGACGTTACAAACCAAAGGGCATTCCCATCAGGGATCCCTTCATAACTACTGTAGGACGTGAGTGTAGGAATGATAGTTAAGAAAACAATGAGTACATGTAAACCATTCAACAATGATCGCATCTCAAATGGCACCCTATTCCTTATATAGTGCACTACTTTTGACCAGGGCCCATGAGGGCTCTATGTAGTGAATAGGGTGCCATTTTGGACGCAGCCAATGACCCAAAGATAATAGGTAATTACTATTTTAACCATGGAATGAGGGAGAATGACCTTTGACCCTTTTGCAGGGCCCCTATTGGGCTTCAGTCTGCTGGGTGTGGCAGCAGGGGGGGCGGGCGGGCGAGCGTCTTGCGTTCGGCTCGAGGGACCCACTTGTGTGTGGCAGCTCTCCACAACACCGGAGCCAGCAGAAGACTCAGAGTGGTGACACTGAGAACCAGCAGGTACACCTGAGGAAGAAGAGGGCAGGGATGGAGAGGTGAGAGACAGAGCATACATACATATTTGTATTCTAGATCCTGTATACCATCTCTTGATTGATTGGATTGTTTGTATGTATTCATCTTGCAATTGCCATAAACATCTTCAAGAAGTGTCTAGGGGTAGTGGCTAGGGGTACTGGCTAGGGACTAGTTGCTATTGTTTGATTTGGAACTGAGCATCGAGTGGTGGTCAGTTAGTCGGTAGAAGTACCTCTCTGGAGATGATGCCAGCTCGGCGGGCGCGGCTCCCCAAGACGAAGGAGAACTCGCTGACCTGCGCCAGGCCGGCCGACACTATCCAACGGATGTGGCGAGAACCCTTAGGCAAGATGGCCGACAGCACCAGCACCGCCATCAGGAACTAACAGGGACATGGAGAGGAAGAGGTGTTTAATTAGAGAGAGTGAGGGACAGAGGGAGAGAGAGAGAGAGAAAGAGTGAGAGAAAGACAGAGTGAGTGTGAGTGAAGTAGTAAGTGAGAGAATTAAAGGTTTAAAACAACAACTAGCATACCTTCATGATGACCAGTGAGAGAGTGGTTTAAAACAACAACTAGCATACCTTCATGATGACCAGTGAGAGAGTGGTTTAAAACAACAACTAGCATACCTTCATGATGACCAGTGAGAGAGTGGTTTAAAACAACAACTAGCATACCTTCATGATGACCAGTGAGAGAGTGGTTTAAAACAACAACTAGCATACCTTCATGATGACCAGTGAGAGAGTGGTTTGAAACAACAACTAGCATACCTTCATGATGACCAGTGAGAGAGTGGTTTAAAACAACAACTAGCAAACCTTCATAATGACCAGTGAGAGAGTGGTTTAAAACAACAACTAGCATACCTTCATAATGACCAGTGAGAGAGTGGTTTAAAACAACAACTAGCATACCTTCATAATGACCAGTGAGAGAGTCAGCACCACCAGGATGGTCAGTTCGTACAGGACAAAGGTAGGAAACACATGGAGACCTGCAGTAGTGGAGACAAAACATAGAGACCTACAGTAGTAGAGACAACATAGAGACCTACAGTAGTAGAGACAACATAGAGACCTACAGTAGTAGAGACAACATAGAGACCTACAGTAGTAGAGACCTACAGTAGTAGAGACAAAACATAGAGACCTACAGTAGTAGAGACAACACAGAGACCTACAGTAGAAGAGACAACACATAGAGACCTACAGTAGTAGAGACAACACAGAGACCTACAGTAGAAGAGACAACACATAGAGACCTACAGTAGTAGAGACCTACAGTAGTAGAGACAACACAGAGACCTACAGTAGTAGAGACAACACATAGACCTACAGTAGTAGAGACAACATAGAGACCTACAGTAGTAGAGACAACACAGAGACCTACAGTAGAAGAGACAACACAGAGACCTACAGTAGTAGAGACAACACAGAGACCTACAGTAGAAGAGACAACACAGAGACCTACAGTAGTAGAGACAACACATAGACCTACAGTAGTAGAGACAACACAGAGACCTACAGTAGTAGAGACAACACAGAGACCTACAGTAGTAGAGACAACACAGAGACCTACAGTAGTAGAGACCTACAGTAGTAGAGACAACACAGAGACCTACAGTAGTAGAGACAACACCGAGACCTACAGTAGAAGAGACAACACAGAGACCTACAGTAGTAGAGACAACACATAGACCTACAGTAGTAGAGACAACACAGAGACCTACAGTAGTAGAGACAACACAGATACCTACAGTAGTAGAGACAACATAGAGACCTACAGTAGTAGAGACAAAACAGAGACCTACAGTAGAAGAGACAACACATAGAGACCTACAGTAGTAGAGACAACACATAGACCTACAGTAGTAGAGACAACACATAGAGACCTACAGTAGTAGAGACAACACAGAGACCTACAGTAGAAGAGACAACACATAGAGACCTACAGTAGTAGAGACAACACAGAGACCTACAGTAGTAGAGACAACACAGAGACCTACAGTAGTAGAGACAACACAGAGACCTACAGTAGTAGAGACAACACAGAGACCTACAGTAGTAGAAACAACACAGAGACCTACAGTAGTAGAGACCTACAGTAGTAGAGACAACACAGAGACCTACAGTAGTAGAGACAACACCGAGACCTACAGTAGTAGAGACAACACAGAGACCTACAGTAGTAGAGACAACACAGAGACCTACAGTAGTAGAGACAACACAGAGACCTACAGTAGTAGAAACAACACAGAGACCTACAGTAGTAGAGACCTACAGTAGTAGAGACAACACAGAGACCTACAGTAGTAGAGACAACACCGAGACCTACAGTAGAAGAGACAACACAGAGACCTACAGTAGTAGAGACAACACATAGACCTACAGTAGTAGAGACAACACAGAGACCTACAGTAGTAGAGACAACATAGAGACCTACAGTAGTAGCGACAAAACAGAGACCTACAGTAGAAGAGACAACACATAGAGACCTACAGTAGTAGAGACAACACATAGACCTACAGTAGTAGAGACAACACATAGAGACCTACAGTAGTAGAGACAACACAGAGACCTACAGTAGAAGAGACAACACATAGAGACCTACAGTAGTAGAGACAACACAGAGACCTACAGTAGTAGAGACAACATAGAGACCTACAGTAGTAGAGACAACACAGAGACCTACAGTAGTAGAGACAACACAGAGACCTACAGTAGTAGAGACAAAACACAGAGACCTACAGTAGTAGAGACAAAACATAGAGACCTACAGTAGTAGAGACAACACAGAGACCTACAGTAGTAGAGACAAAACAGAGACCTACAGTAGTAGAGACAACACAGAGACCTACAGTAGTAGAGACAACACACAGAGACCTACAGTAGTAGAGACAAAACATGAATAAAAGCATCAAATAACTGCACAACAGGCAGCATATAAACAGCCATAGAGAGATATGATGCTAAACAGCCATAGAGACAGAGATATGATGCTAAACAGCCATAGAGACAGAGATATGATGCTAAACAGCCATAGAGAGACAGAGATACGATGCTAAACAGCAATAGAGACAGAGATATGATGCTAAACAGTCATAGAGAGACAGAGATACGATGCTAAACTGCCATAGAGACAGAGATATGATGCTAAACAGCCATAGAGACAGAGATATGATGCTAAACAGCCATAGAGACAGAGATACGATGCTAAACTGCCATAGAGACAGAGATATGATGCTAAACAGCCATAGAGACAGAGATATGATGCTAAACAGCCATAGAGACAGAGATACGATGCTAAACAGCCATAGAGACAGAGATATGATGCTAAACAGCCATAGAGAGACAGAGATACGATGCTAAACAGCCATAGAGACAGAGATACGATGCTAAACAGCCATAGAGAGACAGAGATACGATGCTAAACAGCCATATAGACAGAGATACGATGCTAAACAGCCATAGAGACAGAGATACGATGCTAAACAGCCATAGAGACAGAGATATGATGCTAAACAGCCATAGACAGAGATACGATGCTAAACAGCCATAGAGACAGAGATATGATGCTAAACAGCCATAGACAGAGATACGATGCTAAACAGCCATAGAGACAGAGATACGATGCTAAACAGCCATAGAGACAGAGATACGATGCTAAACAGCCATAGAGAGACAGAGATACGATGCTAAACAGCCATAGAGACAGAGATACGATGCTAAACAGTCATAGAGAGACATGATGCTGCAGACTGCAGAGGGGAAGCTTCAGTTCTGACCAATGGAGGCGAAGAAGATGATGGCGAGGAAGTCTCTGATTGGTTCGATGCAGCCCATGACCTCTGTGGTGCAAATCTGACCCTGCGAGGAGAGAAGCGCTCCAGCCAGGAAGCAGCCCAGCTCCATGGAAATGTCCAGGAACTCAGTCACCTGGGAAAAGCCGGGGGAATAACATCATTTGACATACAGTTGGTAGAATGGATATAGTGTAACAATCTATATCATAAACTCCCTAATGATACAGCATTGCTTTGTACTGGAATGTCCATTCTAGTACTTCTGATTCTACAGGAAACATATTCTCTGTTGGAGAAGAGGGCTACATCTCCTAGAGGTGCGGAGAGGAGAAGATAGAGGACAGGGGGAAGAGTGAGGAGGGGGGTACGTACGGTGAGCATGAGGAATACGAAGGCAGCGATCCCCAGAACCAGGATCTCCTTGTTGCCTTTAGACTCAGCATGGAGCTTCCTGTAGTATGGACCAATCAGGAAGGACTTGAGGAGAGCACACAGCAGTAGCACCACAGCCAGAGAGAACAGGACCTGGGACAGGAGCAGGAGGACACGCATACCCCCAAACAGAACACTACAGAACACAGGATAGAACACAGAACACCAGCCTCACAACACAGAACACTAGTTAACAGAGAGAACAGAACCTGGGCTAGGAGGAAAGAACACAGGACAGAAGACAGAACAGAACCCTCAGAAGACAGAACACAGGACAGAACCCTCAGAAGACAGAACAGAACCCTCAGAAGACAGAACACAGGACAGAACCCTCAGAAGACAGAACATAACCCTCAGAAGACAGAACAGAACCCTCAGAAGACAGAACACAGGACAGAACCCTCAGAAGACAGAACACAGGACAGAACCCTCAGAAGACAGAACACAGGACAGAACCCTCAGAAGACAGAACACAGGACAGAACCCAACAGTATTAATCATTAGAACTTCTAACACCATCTTTGGAACGACATACCTCACTAGCATGAGACAAATTGTGGGACAGGTTGAGTTAGACTGTGCAGGTGTGTTTACCCAGCAGGTACTATATGTACACAGGGTGTGTCTAGATCCTAGTGTATATACAGCTGTGTGTTAGCTCACCTGCCCAGGTCACCAGATGACACCTGTATGAGGGTGGGCATGACGGCTATGAACAGACCCAGCTGAACATCCTGCATCACCAACATCC